>NC_057797.1:138621385-138630924 GCF_018294505.1 Triticum aestivum | reverse complement strand
GGGAGGCGCGGGCACGACGGGCGGCGGGGGCGAGCCGATGGGCTTCGGGGGCCCCAGCCGGGCCGAGCGGGCCGGCGGGACAGAGGCGGCGATGTGGGCGCGGTGCGGCCACGTGGCTGCGCGCGATTCGCGGCGGCGGTGATGTCCGGCGCATCCGGACACGTCCGGCGCGCGGAGAGACGAGGGGGGCTAGATTTAGGGTAGAATGATCCGAAAACGGAGGGGATCTATTTATAGCCATAGAGGGAGCTAGGAGAGTCCAAATGAGGTGCGGTTTTCGGCCACGCGATCGTGATCGAACGCTCTAGATGATGGAGCAGAGTTTGGTGGGTTTTGGGCCAAATTGGAGGGGGTTTGGGCTGCAACACACACGAGGCCTTTTCGGTCCCTCGGTTAACCGTTGGAGTATCAAACGAAGTCTAAATGATACGAAACTTGACAGGCGCTCTATCGGTAGTAAACCAAGGCCGCTTGGCAAGTCTCGGTCCAATCCGGAAATGTTTAGTCCCCACACACGAAAGAAAGCTAGAAAAGACCACCGGAGGAGAACGAAGCGCCGGAATGCAAAACGGACAACGGGGAAAATGCTCGAACGCATGAGACGAACACGTATGCAAATGCAAAGCACATGATGACATGATATGAGATGCATGACAACGAAAACAACACACGGAGACAAAACCCGAACCCGAGGAAATAAATATAACTTAACGCCGGAAACGGCAAGAGTTGGAGTACAAATAGGGAAAGTTACATCCGGGGTGTTACAACACTCCACCACTATGAAAGAATCTCGTCCCGAGATCTAGGACTGAAAGAACGTCGGGTACTCAGAACGGAGGTGATCCTCGTGTTCCCAGGTAGCTTCACGATCGGAATGGTGTGACCACTTGACTTTGAGAAATTTGATTGACTTGTTGCGAGTCTTGCGTTCAGTCTCTTCAAGAATAGCAACTGGGTGCTCACGATAAGAGAGATCTTCTTGGAGCTCAATGTCCTCGAAGTTGATGGTGCGGTCAGGAGTCTTGAAGCACTTTCGAAGCTGAGAGACATGGAACACGTCATGAACATTTGCAAAGTTTGAAGGAAGCTCGAGTTGATAGGCGAGGTCGCCTCTCTTGCTGACAATCTTGAAAGGTCCCACGTATCTAGGGGCAAGCTTCCCTTTGATACCGAAGCGACGAGTACCTTTCATAGGAGAGACACGGAGGTAAACATGATCTCTGATCTCGAAAGCCAAATCACGGTGCTTACTATCATAGTAGCTTTTCTGGCGGGATTGGGCTGCTTTGAGGTTATCACGAATGACTTTGCACATTTCTTTTGCTTCTGTGATTAAGTCATTACCCAAAAGCTGACGTTCACCAGTTTCAGACCAGTTGAGAGGGGTACGGCACTTCCTGCCATACAGAATTTCAAATGGGGCCTTGCCCGAACTTGCTTGAAAACTGTTGTTGTAGGAGAATTCAGCATAAGGAAGACAATCCTCCCACTTCATGCCGAAGGAGATCACACAAGCCCTGAGCATATCTTCAAGAATCTGGTTGACACGCTCTACTTGACCGCTTGTTTGAGGATGGAAAGCTGTGCTGAAGCGGATGTTAGTGCCCATGGCCTTCTGAAAAAAATCCCAAAACTTCGAGGTAAAGATGCTGCCACGGTCTGAAGAGATCACTTGTGGAATACCATGCAGAGAGACAATACGAGAGGTATAGAGTTCCGCCAATTGAGCTGCAGTGATTGACTCTTTGATAGGCAGAAAGTGAGCCACTTTGGTGAGTTTGTCGATGACAACGAATATAGCATCATTGCCACGCTTGGACTTTGGAAACCCAGTCACGAAGTCCATTTCAATGTGGTCAAACTTCCATTCTGGAATGGCAAGAGGTTGGAGGAGACCTGCTGGCCTTTGGTGTTCTGCCTTCACTCTTCTGCAGACATCACATTCATTCACAAATTGAGCGATCTCGCGCTTCATTCGAGTCCACCAATAAGCTTGCTTAAGGTCCTGATACATCTTCGTGCTCCCAGGGTGGATGGAGAGGAGAGAATTGTGAGCCTCGTTCATGATCACTTTACGAAGGTCACCTTTGGGTACAACAATACGACCCTCAAAGAAGAGAGTGTCCTTGTCATCAAGGCGGTAGCACTTGTACTTGGACTGACTCTTGGCAATCCCAATCTTCACCTTTTTCACCATAGCATCAAGAAGCTGCGCTTGGCGAATCTGGTCTTCTAAGGTAGGAGAGACTTGAAGGTTGGCGAGGAAACCTTGAGGAACAACTTGCAGATTAAGTTTGCGGAAAGCTTCACAAAGCTCGGGCTGATAAGGCTTAAGAATCAGACTGTTGCAGTACGCTTTCCTGCTCAAAGCGTCAGCAATCACATTGGCCTTGCCTGGAGTATACTCGATACTCGGATTATACTCTTGAATCATTTCGCCCCATCGAGTTTGCCTGAGGTTGAGATTAGGCTGAGTGAAGATGTACTTGAGACTTTTGTGATCAGTGAAAATATCCACTTTTCTTCCCAATAGAAGATGTCTCCAAGTCAAAAGAGCATGCACAACTGTCGCCAACTCGAGATCATGAGTGGGGTAGTTCTTCTCATTAGGCTTCAACTGGCGAGATGTATAAGCAACAGCTTTCTTCTCTTGCATCAATACTACGCCAAGACCTTGGAGAGAGGCATTACAAAAGACCTCGTACGGCTTGGATTCATCAGGCAGAGTCAGAACTAGAGCGGTGATCAATTTCTCTTTCAAAGTGTTGAAAGCAATGTCACACTCCGGACACCAAACATACTTGACGTGCTTCTGGAGAAGATTAGAGAGAGGCTTCGCGATCTTAGAAAAGTTTTCAACGAATCTTCGGCAGTAGCTTGCGAGACCGAGAAAACTGCGGAGTTGCTTCACGTTCTGAGGAGGTTCCCAATTCACGATTGCAGACACCTTCTCAGGATTCACGGCAATGCCCTTGGCAGAGATGATATGACCAAGATAAAGAACCTCATCAAGCCAAAATTCACACTTGGAGAACTTGGCGTAGAACTTGTGTTCTCTGAGGTTATCAAGAACCATACGCAAGTGCTTGGCATGATCTTCCTTGTTCTTCGAGAAAACCAGAATGTCGTCGAGATAGACCAAAACGAAGTCATTGGTGTAGGCGTTGAAGATGAAGTTCATCATGCGAGAGAACGTCGGAGGAGCGTTGGCGAGGCCAAAAGACATGACAGTGTATTCATATGAACCAAAGCTTGTTCTGAATGCTGTCTTGGGAATATCTTCTTCACGAATGCGAATCTGGTGATAACCCATACGGAGATCAAGCTTGGAGAATACTTGGGCACCTTTGAGTTGTTCGAACAGCTCATTGATGTTGGGAAGTGGGTATTTGTTCTTGATGGTCTTCTTGTTCACTGGACGGTAATCAACACAAAGTCGGTCTGTTCCATCCTTCTTCTTCAAAAAAAGAACACCACAACCCCACGGAGAAGAACTAGGCCGGATGAGACCCATTTTCTCTTGAATATCGAGTTGCTTCTTCAGCTCCTTCAACTCTTCAGGTCCGAGCTTGTAAGGACGTTTGCACAAAGGTTCCGTACCAGGCTCAAGATCAATAACGAATTCAACTGGCCGGTGCGGAGGCATTCTTGGAAGCTCTTCTGGGAAGACATCTTGATATTCGCAAATGACTGGAATTTGAGAGATGGCATCCAATTCACCCTTCTCATTGAGAAAAAACAGACAGATTGTATTATCCTGAGCGGCAAAGACAATAACATCCTCAGACGAATGAGTCAATTGAATCTGCCTGGCAGCACAATCAAGATGTGCCTTGTGCTTAGAAAGCCAATCCATTCCGAGAATAAGATCAATATCCGAGTTACCCAGAACAATTGGGGAAGAAAGGAACTTGTAGTCACCCAATGTGATAGTAACCTCCGGGACGCAGGTGTTAGCTGTCATCTGCTTGCCCGGTGACACAATTTGCAAGGAACTTTGCAGATACTGATAATCACACTCATACTTTGATGCAAAAGGTTTGGAAATGAAGCAATGCAATGCACCCGTGTCAAAAAGAACTTTTGCAGGAATATCATTAACAGGAAGGTTACCCATGATGACATCTGGTGAGTCCTCTGCCTGAGCTGCATTCACCATATTGACCTTGGCAAACTTGGGGTTATGCTTGACCACAGCTGTACTTGCCGATCTCACAGGAGGAGGAGGAGGAGTAAGACGCCTCTGGTTGAAACACTTGTTGGCATAGTGACCCTTCTGTTGGCACTTGTTGCACGTGACCTCTGAAAGCGGACGGTGATACAGAGCACTCGATCTTGGAGCTTGAGACGAAGTCTTGTTCTGAAAGCCAGGGTTGGGTGGGTGGGAAGAACCACTGCCACCTTTACTCTTCTGATGATACGGCTGACGGAACGGAGGAGGAGGAAGCCAATACTTCTGCTGCTTGGCCACTTGAGTAGAGGAAGAAGGAGTAACATCTCTGACTCGCTTCTTGGAAGCATCACACCTCAACTGAGCAACCTCTTGCTTCAGTGCCATGTTGTAGAACTCATCGTACCTCAAGGGCTCAAAGAGAACAAGAGCGAGCTGGATATCTTCTCTAAGACCACCCCTGAACTGGTATATCATGCTCTTCTCATCAGGGACGTCCTGCTTGGCAAAGCGGGTGAGCTTATGGAACAACTTGTTGTAGTCATAGACAGACAAAGAGCCTTGCTTTAGATTGCGGAATTCCTCACGCTTGCTTTCAACCATGCTCTGGGGAATATGATGAGCTCGGAAATCTCGACGGAAATCATCCCAAGTGATAACACGTCCACCTCTGGAGTCCTTGTACTGCTAGAACCATTCCGCAGCTTGATCTTTGAGTTGGAAGGAAGCGAACTTAACAAAGTCCTCAGGCCTGACGTTACTGCACTCGAAATGCTTCCACAGATCCACAAGCCAATCGCCAGCATCGGTTGCCTCAACATAATTGCTGAAAGTCTTTGGCCCGTTAGCAAGGAACTTGTTGAGTGTAGCAAAGTGACTCTGATTGCTGCCTTGATTCCCTTGACTGCCTTGATTGCGCTCTTGAAGAATTTGCATGATCAGCTGTGTGTTTGCATTGGTTGCGGCCATCACAGCTTGCCATGCCTCTGGAGGAGGTGGAGGTGGTGGCGGATCAGGATTCGAAGTCGTGCGTGTTGGAGGAGCCATCCTAAAGAGGTTGACCACCATTAGCACATTGATAGACAAATATTGAAGCTGAATCCAACGGAATGAAAATTGCAACATATAGTCTTCACATCCGAACAAAATGAACGAATGCATTCCTCTTGAAATGGTCACATATCCATAAATTGAGAAGACACGTAGAATTAATGTTGAGAAATAAATCAACAAGGTACGGATCAAGAACGAATAATCGGTAAGAAATCCCAATCTCAAACCAATATCCGTGGAAGAAGAACTAGAGCTACTAGAATTCCCACCTATGAAACTCCCGAACCTTTCCAGTTATGCAATCAGGTGTTGGGGGTACAGGGGAAGCATAATATCTCACCCAAACTAGCAAATCCTACATCCAGCTGTATCCATCCTTCAACACATAACCAAGAAACCTTCGGAAACCATCTACCTCAACCTTCGAAAGCATCCATTATACAAGTTATGGCGATACTCCCGAACTCCTGCCCCAGTACTGGGTGGCGTCGAGGTTATCTCACCAACGAACTGCATAAAAGAGATTTTCGATGTCGGCGTACTAAACTCAGGTATTCCAGAACTGCAACGATAAAATTATGATGACAACACCTCAGAGCTCAACTCCCCGGGACACTTCCACTAAACCCCTGACAGGAGGCACCAAGACAATGTTCTCATCATAAAACCATCGGAACGATTTCAAGATACCCGCGTGATCCTAAATTTTTTTTTAGTGAAATTTGAGAAGAGAAGAGTCAAAACTCTACGTCAGGATGCCTTACCAGAGCGATGAGGAGACTGGGAAGTAAAAAGAATTCCTAAACTCTCCGATATATAATTCCTAAAAGACTCAAAACATTTTTCTAGACACAACTCGGCCGCTAAAAACGATCAAGCAATGGGGCTCCTAAGGTCGGGGAAGGCTCTGATTACCAACTTGTAACACCCTCGATGCGACTATAGCTCCCACGTGTCGAGGCACGACTTAGAGACATAATCGCATTGAAGGCATATGTCGCAAGTTAGGCAATCTTCACAACATCCCATGTAATATAAATAATAAAGGGGAGATAACATAGTTGGCTTACACTCGTCACGTCAAACAAGTACATAAATAACATTACATCATCCAAACACTCATGGCCCGACTATGACGCCAAAATAAAAGAGAATCCAACATGCGACAACGGTCCCGTTCACCCCCAACTGGGCACCACTACTGATCATCGGGAAAGGAGACATAGTAACATTGAGAGTCTTCGTCGAACTCCCACTTGAGCTCGTACGCGTCTCCTGGAGCGGAATCATCAGGCCCTGCATCTGGTGTAATAGTAATCTGTGAGCCACAGGGACTCAGCAATCTCGCACCCTCGCGATCAAGACTATTTAAGCTTATAGGTAAGGCAAGGTAAATATAGGTGGAGCTGCAGCAAGCGACTAGCAAGTATGGTGGCTAACTTATTCGCAAAAGAGAGCGAGAAGAGAAGGCAAAGCACGAGCGAGAAACTAGAGAGCAACCTGCGCAAACATTACTCCAACACCGTGCCCACTTCCCGAACTCCGCCGAGAAGAGGCCATCACGGTAACACACTCAGTTGATTCATTTTAGTTATATTAAGGTTCAAGTTATCTACAATCGGACATTAAAAAATTCCCTTCTGCCCATAACCGCGGGCACGGCTTTCGAAAGTTCAAATCCCTGCAGGGGAGTCCCAACTTAGCCCATGACAAGCTCTCACGGTAAACGAAGGAATAGACCTCCTCCCAAGACGGTCCGATCAGACTCGGTATCTCGGTAATTCAAGACACTTCGACAGGTTAAAACAAGACCAGCAACACCGCCCGAATGTGCCGACAAATCCCGATAGGAGCTGCACATATATCTTTCTCAGGGCACACTCAGATGAGTGCTCCATACAACTAAAACCAAACCTCGAGTTTCCCCGAGGGGGCGCTGCACAGGACTCTAGTTTGGACCAACACTCAAAGGAGCACTGGCCCGGGGGGGTTTAAAATAAGATGACCCGCGGGCTCCGGAAACCCGAGGGAAAAAGAGGCTAGGTGGCAAATGGTAAGACCAAGGTTGGGCATTGCTGGAAAAGCTTTAATCAAGGCGAACTATCAACGGGTTCCCATTATAACCCAACCGTGTAAGGAACGCAAAATCCGGGAACATAACACCGATAAGACGGAAACTAGGGCGGCAAGAGGGGAACAAAACACTAGGTGAGAGGCCGAGCCTTCCACCCTTTACCAAGTATATAGATGCATTAAGATAACATAGCAATATAATGATATCCCAACAAGTAAATAAAGATGTTCCAACAAGGAACGGCCTACAAACTTCACCTGCAACTAGCAACGCTATAAAAGGGGCTGAGCAAAGCGGTAACATAGCCAATCAACGGTTTGCTAGGAAAATGGTGGGTTAGAGGTTTGACATGGCAATTTGGGAGGCTTGCAAGCAAATGGTAGACATCGTAGCAATGGCATAGCAAAAGAGCGAGCAAACTAGCATAGCAAAGATAGTAGTGATTTTGAGGGTATGATCATCTTGCCTGCACAGTTGTCAGAGTTGACTGGATCCTCGAAAGCAAACTCAACGGGCTCCTCATTAGTGAACCCATCTCCTGGATCTACCCAAACAAGACAAACAAGCAACAAGGACACAATCAACCACGTGCAAACTCAAACAACACAATGCAAAGATGATATGCTATGCGGGATGCGATGCGGGATGCAAAATGCAAGATATGACAGGAAATGCATGAACCTGGCCTCAACTTGGAAATCCAAGTGTTCCACTGGAAAGATGAGATGAAATCGCTTGAAAACGATATAAAGAACGCCGGAATCGGAGTTACGGTTTGGAAATGGCAAGCGATTCAAAAATGACACCGGTCTGCGATTTACAGCAAGTAGGCATCTAAATGCAAAGAAATGAACATGCTACAGCACTCAAACATGACAACAAAATACATGGCAGGGATGCACACAAGATGCTTAAGAAAAGTCTAGCACTGAGCTACGGCCAATTCATCCATTAACAGGTTCAAACAAGCATGGCAAAAATGCATATGACGAACAGATCTCAGACTTAGTGAAATTAACACTCGCCTGGAATTTCAGATCAGGTAGCCCTCTTCGGAGCAACAAAACTACATGCTACAGGACCTGAACATGGCAAAGTAAAGCATGGCATGGAGCTACTCAAAGAGCTTAACAAAAGTCCCTTAGTGACCTTGAGCCAAAAGGGATCAGAAAATACAATTGCAAGCATGTGAACATAGCAAAAACATAATCAGTTTCAGACAGTGAAAACGGACACAAGCTGAAATATAACTCAAGTAGGCATGTTTACGAGCTCGATGCACTCACTACGGTGCAAGTCATGGCAAGACAAGCATACCTCCATCAAGAAGGCACAAAATGCAAGCTAGACCTGGCAAGAACAATAGCATAGAATGCACAGATCAACTACAATATCACCGGCAAAATTGCAAACAAGTTGACAATCTGCGCAGATTCACAAAGTAGCAAATGTAGAGCTCGATTGACTCAAGCAAGGGTGCTCCATAATTTCAAACAAAGACATGGATGGATAGAGCACTACAAGATTAACAAAACTCCCTTACTGATCATCCTCAAAAGAGGCACGGATCACTAGGAAACAACATGAACATATGGCATCATGAGATAAACAGCTCCAGGACTTTGTGAAATCACTAAGTCCCTGAAAACAGACTTAGCAAGTGCACCACTTTGCAAGCTTGCACTAGTCACCACACACATCCTAAAAATACATGGGTTGCACCTCTGGAGATATGACAAAAACCTTAACAAAACACATGTAGAACTCGCGGGCATAGCATGCACACATTAATCATGGCAAAAATGACAAAAGAGCTAAACGGAGTAGCAGATCTGACAATTAACTCAAGTAGCCCTCTTCTAACAGCATTTCGGGCATCAAGATGAGCTCAAATGAAAATGATGCAATGGAATGAAATGATGTACTCTCTGAGATGAACATTTTGATATGCTATGTGCATGAATCGGAGCTACGGATGCAAAGTTACGAAGCTATGAACATGTGCACATGGACTGAAAATATCTGGGACTTAGAGAAAAAATGACCTAGGGTTTCACTGTTCACAGATCTGGGATCCGGGCACGGATTACGAAGTTCGCCGGAATCCTCGGAGCTCGCCGGAGAGGACCGGTCGGAGTTGAAGGAGGAGGGGCCTGAGGTCCTACCGAGCCGGATCTCGCTGGATCCGGTCACCGGCGACTCGGGGGAGGCGCGGCGACGCCGGAGGAGGCGGCGGAG
>NC_057797.1:137943669-137959391 GCF_018294505.1 Triticum aestivum | reverse complement strand
GTGAAATAGAGTCCTGGATATAACATATATATAGAGGGGGCGATCCATGAGAAGAGAGTGGAGTTATCATCGGCTTGAGGTGTCTATAGAATCGAAGAGAGGGATGATGTGTGTGTGTGTGTGTGTGCGCGCGATCGATAAAGAGTGCCATCGAATTTGTGTGTGCCCACGTCAAATATATAGAGTGGCTGGCCTACTGGAATGTGAGATGGGACATGTGCAGTTTGTCTTTGTGGCATGGATACCTACCTGCAGCGCTCGACTATCGGTGTGTGGTGGGGGAAGAGGGAGGCCCAATTAACTATAGAGGTACAATGGCTGGTATATGTGTGGAGGAGGAGAGAGGCCTACCTCATGTATTAAGGAGATCGATCTGCCTCATGTATTAAGGGAGATCGATCGGCATCCATGCATATGTGCAGGAGATGAATAAGGTTGGGAGAGAGACAGAGCTAGAGTGTTGGAGGGGGTGGTAGTGGAGTTGCTTCTAACAAATGGTGGGATAGGCTTGCTAGACAAACGGTGGGCACGCCCGCAATATCAATAAGAGAGGAGATGGCTGCTTGTTGTCTGTGCACGTGCGTGTGAGAGACGGGTCAGGAGGCATGCACGAATGATGAGGGGGACGATGTGGTTGTGGTAAGCAGACGTAACTACATAGGAAGATCAATCGCCCTTTGTAAGAGAAAGGAGAGACATAACTTGTGAGGTACGTCGATCGATGGGGGGAGGGTTACTTAAAGTCGATCTAGGTATATGTTGGGAGATCGATCGGTATACATGCATGTGTGTGTTAGAAGCAAATGAGGCACGAGCAGAAGGATAGAGAGAGAGTGATGCATGTAGGAGGTGGTACGAGAGGCATACTATATCAAGGGGGAGGAGTGTGCGAGTACGAGAACGATGAAAAGAGTGGTGGGAGTGAGGCATGGACGGTGACAAGAGAAGAGGGGAAGCTTGTGTTTGTGCTAGGCACACCTGGCTAGAGAGGCATATCGATCGATGTGTGCCGTAAAGAAGGAGCTGGGGGCCTACACACACCGTGGGTGAACGACCTAAAGTGAAAACACGAATTTACGCGATGGAGCTAGAGAATGCTGAGGGAGGGTGAGAGGGATGCGGGCATGTGCATGCACAAGAGAAAGTTAGCGCTAGCTACAAAGATAAGAGGGTTGTGTGGGTGTAAAAGACGAATAGAGATTTATATATACTTCATTATAAAAAGCGAATTCGGATACTTGAAGAATTTATCATAGTGTTTAAAACCGACGGATGTGTGAATATATATAACGGTGATAAACATGGTGTGGTTATGAACATGGAATACTACATTTAATATATTTTATCTCTACTCTTATAAAAACGGAGTTGTTGATGATGGTGTGCCTGCCATCCTGCATTATAGGCCGTCTGATTTATATCTGGCGAATAGCAAGGAAACTTTGATGGTTGAAGTTGGCAACAATCATGATTGTAGATTCTTATTGAAATAGAGAAATGAATTCAAATTTAGTTCGAATTGCAGCGGTAGTATAGACATTTGGAATCCACTAAAGTGTTGGTATGAGTAGGTTACATGCATTATACAGCAAGCGAAAAAATTTAATCGGACATAACATGGATTCATACTCCCTCCTTCCATCTACATAGGGCGTAATGAGATTTTTAAGACCGCCTTTGACTATTGACAAGATTAATAGTACATGACATGCACAATGTGAAAATTATATCATTGAAAGAACCTTTCACAGACGAATTTAACGGTGTGCTTTGTGTAAGTTGCATGTCATATATCATTGCTCTAATATTTGGTCAAAGTTAGCATCGAAAAACGCATTAGGCCCTATATAGATGGAAGGAGGGAGTAGCTTTGAATAGCATTTGTATAGTAAAACGGGGCAAGACTCTCTCTTTGGGTGGTGTGAATAGTTTTATTTTTTTCGTTTTCTTTTTGGTTGAGGGAAGTGCAAATTGATTTGGTACGTACAAGTACAATATTACGACACGTTAGGCTTGTCCCTGAAATTCAACCCGCGTCTTGTTATATCCGAAAATTCAGATATCGTGCTCCCAAAACTGGCGCCTTCACAACCCGCGCCTTGCTATCCCGAAATTACAACGCGCGCGAAAACTCCCTCCAACTACCAAATCCCGACACGCGAAATCCCCCTTCTAACCCTGAGCCGAAAGCGCCGCTAGTTCAAATCGGTGGGGGGGTACTTTTGTAACACACCCTACATTTTGGACAAGCGCGTTCCTAAGTCACGCTTCACCCCCTCCCATCACCCCCTTTTCGCCATTCGAAATCCTAGGCCGCCATAACCTCTCCGCTCCAGCCGCGAAACCCCACCCTCCTCCGTCCACCACGTCGCCGCTGCCTAGCCAGAGCTTCTTCCCCGACGGTGTCGTCCACCGCAATAGCTCGACGTCCCTCGTCCACCTCCCCGGATGAGGATACGTCGTCCATCTCGCTGTCCCACCGGTTCAGCCGCCCTGTCCTCCACCTCCAAGGAGCTGCTCCGACGATCGCCTCATCTATCGCGGCTGCTCCATCCCCACAGCGCCGCTTTAACCTGCTCCACCGGAACCGCAGCATCCTCACCGACTCCTCGGACGAAGCCGAGGCCTACTCGGCGCCACCAAAGAGGTTGTACACTCATCGCATCGCACCTTCTCCTTAACTCGACCTCCCGGCGCCGACGGTGCTCCATCCCGCACCCCCATGGAGCGGCTACCTTGAAGCCGGTGCCGCGGGCGACATCTCCATGGCCGCTCTCCCCCAGTGCGAGGCCCCTTCGGTGGTGGCGGCCATACCAGCCGGATCTGCTGCTGCTGCTCCGGCTCTCGCTCGATCACTCGCTCGCCCAACTGCTGCTGTTGTTGCTGCTCCCCCCTCGCTCGTGTTGCTCCTCTGCTCCGATTAAGCCACACTTCAGTCAACTGAATCGACTTTTGGGTCAGTCGATTTTCAGGGGTTGGGGGGCTCGCCGGAGTTAAGGAATAACCACCCGCAGCGGGGACGGGGGCTCGCCGGAGAGGTACCCCACTATCTATCTTAGGGTTCAGGGTGGGGGCGGGGGGCCTAGAGGGCTGGCCGGGGCGGCGATGGCGAGTTGTTTCGGGGCGGCGAGGCGGCGCTGGGGCCGGCGGTTCGGCCGGTGGTGGCTCGCGGCTCAGGGGGGTGCAGGTTGAAGATGAACTGCAGGCCCTCCCTAAACTACATGTCAAGTGCCTCTCTGCTACCATTGCATTCAGTTTCGACAGTAGCATTCAGATTCCACAGTAAATTTCAGTTTCGACAGTTAAGTTCAGAGTCAACAGTCTTTACCTCATCTGTTGTAGTCAGGTGGTTTTTGGTGATGTTAATTTTACATCCATTTTACATCATCTATTGGAAATACTATTAGAATCCCACTTGAGATTGACGATGTATGTCTTGTGCTGCTTCAGCCTTGACGTCTTACGGCTCACCGGAGCTGCTCCAACGACAGAACGATCCATCACAACAGAGCAGTGCCCTAGACGCCGTCTACAGATTCCTCAGATCTTCCTCCACACCTTCGACAGCCACCTCTGCCTCAACTGCTTCAGCGACCAACCCAATGATGCTGAGGTCGACACGGCTACGGCAAAGAGGCTGTACACTTGTTGCATCACTTATTACTATACATTCACATCGATCCATTAGGGCTATTTTGGTTCAACGGAAAAACATCGATCCATTGGTTGTTACCATCACTCTAAATTTATGCATGCTCTCCTTACATAATCTCACCATATTTTTTTCGTATGCATGTCAGATATTGTACACAGTCATGCTGAACATGTAGAGAAAAAGAGAAGAGTTTTGCGTGGCAATACAATGTCATGCAGACATCGCTCCATGGTGGGTTCAATGGCAAACCCTCCCCACCCCTCTCTAGATTGTAATCCAGAGGAAGATATCTGTTCTGAGGCAGATTCGGACGCCGCTGACCACTCCTGTTTACCCCCCAAGGTGTTTGCTCTACCTTGGCATGGTGATGTTAGTCATATCATGCATATGTTGCCTTGCAGTGCCTACTTTTGACATCATATATGTCATTTGCTTAGTTTAGACATGTTCTGTAATGCCACCTGTTTAGTTTTTATATCATATATGGGAATTATGCAGTCTCATGTCTTTTAGCCAGCCATAATATATGTGAAATGTGCAATGCCATCCTGTTTAACCAGGCATCATATATTTGAATGATATCTTGCCCATCCTTTTCTTCATTACATTTCCATTTGTAGACAATGTTTGTACATTAAACTACTCTTCCTGTGAATCAACCATTTGGGTGGGAGATGGAAAAATCTGGAGTGAAAACAAGGCCTTCAGAGCAGACAGTGCTACCTGTCGAAGCAGATCTCTTGTTGGGTCCCGATAGCTCCTCAAAGATGGATTCAGAGATAGATGACCAGTCCTATTCCCCCACTGAGGTGTATGCTCTAACTTGGCATGGTTATACTGCTCATATCATGCATACGATGTCTTGCATTGCATAGTTTAGACATCATATACACAATATTCAACACCATGTTCTTAGTTCAGACATCATATCGAATGCCCTCTGTTTAGCATGTAAATCATATATGTGAATTAAATGATGCGATCCTGATTACTTAGATAACATGTATGTGAATTATGTCAGGTGATCCTGTTTAGTTATTCATCATATCTTTGAATTATGTTATGCTATGCTATCCAGTTTAGATAGACATCATATATGTGAAATTATGTCATGCTATCCATTTTAGTTAAACAATATACATGTCAACTATTTCATGCCCTCTTTTTTCCACACTATCTATTGCATCTGTCTCTCATACAATGTCTGTACATTCAACTATGTTTCCTGTTTATCAGCCATTTGAATTGGAGCGGGTGATGCCAGTATCTAGCGGACTAAAAACACGGTCTTCAAATAAAATAGTGCTACCTCTTGGTGGAGATAGCACCCCGGTTGTACATGCACAAGAACCAGCCCTACCACACATAACCCAAACTCTCACAGATTGTACCCCTACTATGATGGAGAGAGAACCAGCTTCACCCAATCTAACCCCAACCCCAGTCGATAGTAATCTAGTTCCTGTTGACACAGCACCATCTCCACCACAGAGCTCCCAAACAAGAGCAGTTAGTAAGGCAGCTCCAGTGCCCAAAGGGCCAGTACTATCATGGCGAACCCCAACTCCACCAGTTAGTACGCCTATTCCTGTGGAGGAAGCACAACCAGCTAGTCATAGTTTAGCATCTATCGCATTTGATGTTGTTAAATCGTATGTGCCTATCTTCCCATCTTGGAAATATTATACTGAAGATGAAGGAAAATGCCAGTTGCAGGTGTTTGTCCAGGAGTTATGTGTAAGTAATGTTATTCATGGCAATTACTTTGCTTTGTCCCATACATCCTACCTCCATGATGGTTATAATACAACAAAATTTTCCCATTTTTCTCTATAGAGAAGGACCGATTTGGAAACTCAGGATGAGGTAACCTGTGCTAATACCTCTGCTATCTTCAAGAATGCTTGGTGGCAGTATCGGAATTACCTGAAGAAAACGTACTTCACCGGCAAAGAAACTCATCAAATTCCCTTACGTTCTCCTGAGACACATTTACTGGACGATGACTGGGAACTCCTTGTTCTGTACTGGTCCCAAACCAAGAATGTGGTAAGGTCTATGAGCTCATTTTCTATTTTTAAGTATTATATTCTTTGTCTTACTGTACTCTGTTCATGTAGAACAAGTGCCTAAACCTGAAGAACAACTGTTCTAATTTAAGATTCCATTGCTACCATAGGACATAGATATATGTTTGTTTGATGCTTTTATTATGTACTAGTACTTGGCAATAGAAGACTTGGTAGTTTATTCCTGTCCACCATACTAATGAACTGGTTCACCCAAATGAGTTTCATATAATAGTACATGCTAAACTTGTTATGTGTCTGCTTGTTTCTTCTTTTAGAATGCTGATAGAATATTGGGGAAGAGTGCCTTATTAAGCAACGGTAAAGGAAGTAATGCAGATAAGGTTCAGGATAGTGACACATCCTGTCTTGGTTTAGTTTTGGAGTTACTGGCCACTACCGCTTGCACAAGCTATTCAAACTCACTGTCTGAATCAGTTCGGTTTGTTGAGTCTCAACTACAAGCTGAAAGACATCGATCAGCTGTGCTGTGACAAGAAGCGGAAGGACTGCGGAAGTCCCTGGAGCATTCAGATGCATACTTTCTGGTGCAACAACAAGCGTTGGAGGATTTTAGCGCCAAACAGGACAAAGCTAATCAGCTTGCTAAGCTTATTGCCAGCATGGTGGATACCCAGGATAATGTTTCTTGAGATCCTCTGAAGTTGTTTCAGTTATGCTCTTGTTTTGCTGCCGTGTTTATTTGCACTAGTGGCCAATTTTGACGGCCAGTGTATATGATATGCTACTGTGTTCCCTATATTTGCACTGGTGGCGAACTTTGATGCCCAGTGGATGTAATATGTGTAATAGCCGTGATAGCCTAGCGTTAGTTGCTTGCTTATTTATTTCCTTGTTGTCTTGTTTATTTGTTTGCTTGTAGTCATTGCAGTTCTTTTTCCGCGGTTAACTAGTGGCTGCAATAACCTATTTTTTAAAACTAGGCCACAATAACCATGGGCTAATATTTACTGTAGTGACACTGGGCCTCCTATGGGTCGTAGAAACAGTGGGCCTTTTACAAGCCATAGAAGCAGTAGGCCTTCTACGGGCCATAGAAACAATGGGCCTTCTATGGGCCATATCATCAATGGGCCTTATACGGGCTGTATGATCGATTGGCCAAACATGGGCTAATAACAGGCCGCATTATGGCCGTAAACGGTCTAGAGTTGGAATCATCCGTTCATGGGCCGATCGTAACGGGCCATCATTAATAGGCCGTATTTGATGACGCTATGAAAACGGCCCAACGTATTAACGGACCACAAATGGGCCGACTGTAACCATGGGCTGAATTTGGCCCACAAGCAGAAAATGACAGTAACGGGCCATAAGTAAACGAATGCTGGAAATGAGCCCAAGAATAAATGGGCTCTGAGAAGGCCGAAAGATAACATGGGCTGGAAACGGCCCAATGGAATAAAGGGCCGTTAATGGGTATAAAGTGATACACTGTTCGTTACGGGCCAGTTTCACCACAGGCCGTTAATGGGTGTAAAGTAATACACTGTTCATTACGGGCTAGTTTCACCACGGGCCGTTAATAGGCCAAGAGTTACATAGGGCCTCATATGGGCCGAAAGACGTCATGGGCCATACATGGGCCAGAAGTGAAAACGGGCTAGAATCATATTGGATGGCCCAGATGACGCTACTGGGCCTAATTCGGATAGGGCTTACCGGGCCTTGGGTTAGCGGGCTATAAATGGGCTATATGCGAACAAGCCGTTAACATGCTTTCCATGGGCCAGCCCGCCAGCTTTTGACCAAGTCAAATGGGCCGGCCTTTTCACAGGAATGGGCCTCTGTTGGGCCGTGCCACATGTCGACGTATCATAGGCGCCTATCTGACAAACTAACGAACTGACACGTGTTTCGTACGGCCAATAAGAACTTTACACGTGGAAATTTCCCATTGGTCGGGGCTGTTAACGGGTTATCGGATCCAAAACCCGACCCGATAGCTTAACGGCGTTCCGTTACGGTGGATGCCACGTGTCGGTCACCCTTGACGAAAGCACTTCTATGGCGCGCAATTTATTGTCATGGAAGTGGACACTTCCGTGATGATAATTTTGGTAATGTCATGGAACACTTCTACGACAGCACATTATGACTATCTTGGTTCTGTCATAAATTTGTCATGGATGTACATGCATGACAAAAAAAGCGACCTACTGTGACAAACACGTATCATCACGGAAGTGTATTTTTTTGTAGTGCTACTAGCACCAATCCCGGACTTAGAGACAAGAATTGGATACAAGAGATGAACTAGGGTTTTGAGATGAGATGGTGCTGATGAAGATGTTGATGGAGATTGCCCTCTCCTGATGAGAGGAGCGTTGGTGATGACGATGGCGATGATTTCCCCCTCCGGGAGGGAAGTTTCCCTGACATAACAGCTCCGCCAGAGCCCTAGATTGGTTCCGCCAAGGTTCCGCCTCGTGGCGGCGGAGTTTCGTCCGAGAAGATGGCTTATGATTTTTTTTCGCATCAAAAGACTACATATAGCAGAAGATGGCCACCGGAGGGCCACCAGGGGGCCCATGAGGTAGGGGGGCGCGCCCCCACCCTCGTGGGAAGGGTGTGGCCCCCCTGGTGAGGTTCTTGCGCTCAGTATATTTTATATATTTGGAAAACATCATCCATGAAGTTTCAGGACTTTTGGAGCTGTGCAGAATAGGTCTCTAATATTTGCTCCTTTTCCAGCCCAGAATCCCAGCTGCCGGCATTCTCCCTCTTTATGTAAACCTTGTAAAATAAGAGAGAATATGCATAAGTATTGTGACATAATGTGTAATAACAGCCCATAATGCAATAAATATTGATATAAAAGCATGATGCAAAATTGACGTATCATTAGGCGAGTCGGTGGCGTAGGTGGCGTCGCGGGCTGCTCCGGCGTCAGCATTGCCCGCCGGCGTCGCACCCCCTTCGTGTGCGCCCTAGTCGACCATGGCGCCACCCGCACTGGGATCCTCTTTGGATCCAGATGCCAGTCGTGCGGCAGGATGACGTCGGGGTACGATAGAGGCACGCCGTGCTGCCAGTGCCACTCCGCCTGGTGCACTGGCACACTCACTCGCAGCCTCTGCCGATGAGCCGGTGCCAGCGGAGGCGGTACGAACTCCAAGGGAAAAGGGACGGCGAGGGCCTTGCCCTTGGACTTGCTGCTGCCGGCGCCGGAGAAGAGCCCCATTTGGCTAGGGTTGGCTAGGATTTTTGCTAGGTGTTAGGGATATTACTACTGGACATAAACCGGACAGGAGTAGCCAGATTAACTCCAAGAAGATCAGAAGCCCATGAAGACGTAAATATGGTGGTGCTTTACGAAGGCCCAAAGGCCCAAAGGCAAGGCCTGTAGATGTAAACCTACTTTCTCATGTAACTTACATTGTAAGATAGGAAGGATAGAGACCAAGTCGGACACGTTTATGATCCGGCCTCGGGACTCTGTAAACCGGCGGGCGTCAACCTGTGTATATAAAGGGACGACCCGGGAGAGGTTTAAAGACAACAGAAAACAACTCAAGAGCCAGGCAAAGCGGATTCGCTCCCTGGTCATCGAAACCCTAGCAATACCAACACGACTAGATGTAGGCTTTTACCTTCATCGAAGGAGCCGAACTAGTATAAAAACCTCTCATGTCCCTTGTCCGGTTTAACCCCTTTAAGCTAACCCGTAGTGATGGCTCCACGACTAAGTCCTTTCACGAGGACATATGCCATGACAAACCCATGACAGTTGGCGCCCATCGTGGGGCCGTCGCGCGATGGTTTCGAGTTCTTGAAGGGCAGCTTTGAAGGACTCAAGGGATACGTTGTGGGCCGGATGACGAAGAGTCGTCGCGGCAAGCTCTACATCGACGACACAGGATGGGGTCCCGAGGCTGGTTCAATCGAATACGGGTACCGGGTCTCCTTTGGTGGGATTCACGTCTTCATCGGCAAGATCGGCGAACCGGGCCCTGAGTCGGACACATGCACCGACATCATCGAGACGGCTCAGCGTGCAAGCCCTGCCCAGGTTCAGCCCGCAACAAGGCATGCTTTCGTAGGTGTCATCCATGGAGCGGAGTATGAGGGTGGACCTACAACTGATGGAGAAACCGTTGTCTGCTCTGACGACGAATCTTCAATTGGAGAGACCGAGTCGCTGTATCAACTGCAGGACGGCCGGATTAGTGGAGGTTCCGATGGCAAAAGTATTCCGGACCCCCTTGATCTGCCAAACTGGGTCGCTATCTTCATGGCCGGTACACAACCAGCACAACACTCTTCTACCGTCGCCGTGATGCTCTCCGGTTCAGCAACAGCGACGCCAGCGGGAGCAGGGGGCTCCACGCCGCCTCCGGCTCAGGTTTTGTCTGATTTGTTCGACGCTTTGGCAGCATTGATAGCTGCAGAAGTGGATGCGGCCACCCGAGATTAGCACAATGCGGAGATTGCAAAGGTAAAGGATCAGATAACTCAGGCTAAAGCGGACCTGGCAGCAGAGAATGCCAGGATGGCTACAGAACGGGCTGAGTTGGAAGCTCAGGCCTACCGGCTTAGGTTGGACCAGAACGCCTCATATGAGGTCATGAGAAGGAGATACCGGCCGCACCTCCTACCGAGTTATGAGCCAAGAAATCTCTTCAACACGCCAGGAGCCGGAACCAGTAACCAGCCAGTGGTAACCCGGATAGAGGCGCTGGGAACAGGAGCGTCGGTTCAACCGCGCGCGATGAACCCGCCTCGTCAGAATAACGTTGTGCCGCAGTATGTTCCGACGCCTCCGGGGCATTACTCCAACCCGTTGGATAACATTGTGGCCGCCGCCTCACGATTGGCAGCCCTCCCAACTGAGGGCGAGTCACCAGTGGCAATTGAGACATGACGGGCTAGAGAGCTTCTTCAAACAGCTTTAAACCAGCAGTAGGCTTATTCACATAGTCGCGAGAGGATTCATTCCACCCCCCGTTCGAGTCGGAGCTATAGCAGGCACGTTGAGGATGAACCGGCCATATCAAGCAGTGCATGTCACCGTAACTCACCACGAGGACACAACCCGGTAGGTGGTGGTGCTAATGCGCAGGATGTGGTGGATCATGGTCGTGCACGTCAAGAAGCCGAGTTAGCAGCTCTGCACGCCGCTCGTCAACCCACTCCGGTTCGCCCTACCACCTCAGTGGAGCCCGGCGTGGTTTTTAGTTCTTTAGGGGTGCTGTGTCTTTCCCCCACTTTACGTAATGTACGACTACCCAAGGATTTTAAAGGCCCTCGTAAGGTGCCCAATTACACCGCCGATTTGCAACCAGAGTCATGGGTTGAAAGTTATGAGAAGGCAATGGAGATGTTGGATGTGGATGAAGCAGTGTGTGCTAAATACTTGACCATGATGTTGGAGGGGACAACTCGTACTTGGTTAAAGAGCTTTCCGGCTAACTCTGTCGGATCATGGGCCGAGTTAAAACACCGGTTTATTTAGAATTTTAAAGATACTTGTAAGCAGCCTATGTCGATTGTGGACCTGGCCGCTTGTGTTCAAGAGGATGGGGAGTCCACAACCCATTGGGTGAAGCGGGTCTCAGCTATTCTGCATTCGTCGGATCGCATCAACGCGGATACAGCAGTGTTAACGTTGGAGGGCAATTGCCGGTTTCTACCGTTAAAACTGAAGTTAGGAAGGCTTAAACGCCACTACAATGACATGTCAATGCTTATGGCCGCTTTGGTTAAATATGCCGATTCAGATAGTACCAAAGACCCTGACTCGGAGGAGGACAAACCGGGGAAAGGGAAGAAGAACGGCAACACCAAGGGACAACAGCATAACCCGGCAGGTCATGGGAACAATGGTAAGCGCAAAGTAGACAATAGTTTGGACTTTGTGGCTAACATCAATGCTCGGGATAACGGTCAGCGTCGTAAGGGCACACAGCCCCAGAGGGGCGGAGGGTCAGGCCCCAATCTGGAGTGCCTGTTAAATCAACCTTGTCCAAAGCATGGATCGAAGGAGAGGCCAGCTTCACATCTTTGGAAAGATTGTTACATCATGCAAGAGTTCAAGAACTCCAATATGTTTCAGTACGACAGTGGCCCGCCCGACGGTTCAGGAGGTGGTTTTCATGGGCCAGGTTATGGAGGCAGCAACTCCGCTTTAGGATTTGAAGGCAATCAAACCATACATAGCAATCAAGGGAACCAGGGCAATTAGGGAGGTTATAACCATCAGGGGAATCAGCAGAAGCAGCAGTCGGGTTATCAGAGCAATCCGAAGCAGTTGAATAGTGGGCAGTATCATGTCTTCACCACAAGCTTGTGCAAGCGTGATCAGAAGCTTCACAAGAGGGCCGTGAATTCTGTTGAACCGGTAGTGCCTCAGTATTTACGCTGGTCTGAGCAACCAATTTTATGTAGTCGAGAGGATCACCCACCCCGGGTTGATAATTCGGGTCATCTAGCCTTAGTGGTGGCACCTCAAGTTGGGGGCATAAGTTTACCAAAGTGCTCATGGATGGTGGAAGTAGTATCAACATCCTTTACTATGATACCTCCCGCCGTATGGGATTGACAGATAAGAATCTTAAACCATCGAACACCATTTTTCACGGTGTGTGTAAAGCCCTTGATGCGGCTATAGCTCCCACGTGTCGAGGCACGACTTAGAGACATAACCGCATTGAAAGCAATGTCGCAAGTTAGGCAATCATCACAACATCCCATGTAATATAAATAGTAAAGGGGAGATACATAGTTGGCTTACACTCGCCACGTCAATCAAAGTACATAAATAGCATTACAACATCCAAACACTCATGGCCCGACTACGACACCAAAATAAAAGATAACCCAACATGCGACACGGTCCCGATCACCCCCAACTGGGCACCACTACTGATCATCAGGGAAAGACACATAGTATCGTTGAGAGTCCTCGTCGAACTCCCACTTGAGCTCAAGCGCGTCACCTGGAGCGGAATCATCAGGCCCTGCATCTGGTTTGGAAGTAATCTATGAGCCACAGGGACTCAGCAATCTCGCACCCTCGCGATCAAGACTATTTAAGCTTATAGGAAAGGAAAGGTAAATATGTGGAGCTGCAGCAAGCGAATAGCATATATGGTGGCTATCATGTTCGCAAAAGAGAGCAAGAAGAGGAGGCAAAGCGCGAACGAGTAACTAGAGAGGCAACCAGCGGCAAGCATTACTCCAACACCGTGTTCACTTCCTGGACTCCGCCGAGAAGAGACCATCACGGTAACTCACACGGTTGATTCATTTTAATTTAGTTAAGGTTCAAGTTATCTACAACTGGACATTAACAAATTCCCATCTGCCCATAACCGCGGGCACGGCTTTCGAAAGTTCAAATCCCTGCAGGGGAGTCCCAACTTAGACCATGACAAGCTCTCACGGTCAACAAAGGAATAGACCTCCTCCCGAGACATTCTAATAAGACTTGGTAACTCGGTTCTTCAAGACACTTCGACAGGTTAAAACAAATCCAGCAACACCGCCCGAATGTGCCGACAAATCCCGATAGGAGCTGCACATATCTCTTTCTCAGGGCACACTCAGATTGTCCTAGGTACGGGTAGGCCATCCCAGAGTTGCCCCTGGTGGCCACCGGCAGCTGACAGGTGGACCAACACTCAGAGGAGCACTGGCCCGAGGGGGTTTAAAATAAGATGACCCTCGGGCTCCGGAAACCCAAGGGAAAAAGAGGCTAGGTGGCAAATGGTAAAACCAAGGTTGGGCATTGCTGGAAAAGCTTTAATCAAGACGAACTATCAAGGGGTTCCCATTATAACCCAACCGCGTAAGGAACGGAAAAATCCAGGAACAAAACACCGATATGACGGAAACTAGGGCGGCAAGAGTGGAACAAAACACTAGGCGAGAGGCCGAGCCTTCCACCCTTTACCAAGTATATAGATGCATTAAGATAACAAGATAATATAATGATATCCCAACAAGTAAATAAATGTTCCAACAAGGAACGGTCTCCAATCTTCACCTGCAACTAGCAACGCTATAAGAGGGGCTGAGCAAAGCGGTAACATAGCCAATCAACGGTTTGCTAGGACATGGTGAGTTAGAGGTTTGACATGGCAATTTGGGAGGCATGATAAGCAAGTGGTAGGCATCGTAGCATAGGCATAGCAAAAGAGCGATCATCTAGCAAAGCAAAGATAGTAGTGATTTCGAGGGTATGATCATCTTGCCTGCAAAGTTGTCAGAGTTGACTGGATCCTTGAAAGCAAACTCAACGGGCTCCTCGTTAGCGAACTCGTCTCCCGGCTCTACCCAAACAAGACAAACAAGCAACAAGGACACAATCAACCACGTGCAAAGCTCAAACAATATGATGCAAGGATGGTATGCTATGCGGGATGCATATGCAAGATTTGACAAGGGATGCATGAACCTGGCCTCAACTTGGAAATCCAAGTGTGCCACTGGAAAGATGAGATGAAATCGCTTGAAACGATATAAAGAACGACGGAATCGGAGTTACGGTTTGGAAATGGCAAGCGATTCAAATATGATCACGTTCTGTGATTTACAGCAAGTAGCCATCTAAATGCAACAAGATGAACATGCTACAACACTCAAACATGGCATCAAAATACATGGCAGGGATGCATTCAAGAAGCTTAACAAAAGTCTAGCACTGAGCTATGGCCAATTCATCCATTAACAGGTTCAAACAAGCATGGCAAAAATGCATTTGACAAACAGATTTCAGACTTAGTGAAATTAACACTTGTATGGAATTTCAGATCAGATAGCACACTTCGGAGCAACAAAACTACATGCTACAGGACCTGAACATGGCAAAGTAAAGCATGGCATAGAGCTACTCAAAGAGCTTAATAAAAGTCCCTTAGTGACCTTGAGCCAAAAGGGATCAGAAAATACAATTGCAAGCATGTGAACATGGCAAAAACATAGTCAGATCACACACTTAGTGAAAACTGGAGCATGCTGAAACAGATATCAAGTAGGCATGTTTACGAGCTCGATGCACTCACCACAGAGAAAGTCATGACAATCTAAGCATGCACCCATCAATAATACAAAAAATGAAAGCTAGACATGGCAAGAACAAAACCATAGCATGCACGGAACAACTACAGCATCATCGGCAAAATCGCTAACAAGTAGACAATCTGCCCAGATTCACGAAATGACAAAAGTAGAGCTCGATTGACTCAAGCTAGGGTGCTCCATAATTGCAAACAAAGACATGTACGGATAGAGCACTACAAGATTAACAAATCATCCTTACTGATCATCCTCAAAAGAGGCACGGATCACTAGGAAACAACATGAACATATGGCCATATGAGATAAACAGCTCAAGGACTTAGTGGAAATGCTAAGTCCCTGAAATCAGCATTAACAAATGCCTCACTTTGCAAGCTCGTGCTAGTCACCACACACATCACAAAAATACTTGGGTTGCACCTCTGGAAAGATGGCAAAACCCTTAACAAAACATATGTAGAGCTCAGGGGCATATCATGCACACATTAATCATGGCAAAAATGACAAATATCTAAATGAAGCAGCAGATCTGACAATTATCTCAAGTATCACTCTTCTAACAGCATTTCGGGCATCAAGATGAACTCAAATGAAAATGATGCAATGATATGAAATTATGTACTCTTTGAGACGAACATTTTGATATGCTATATGCCCAAAACGGAGTTACGGATGCAAAGTTACGATGCGATGAACAAGGGCATATGAACTAGGGTTTCGGGAGAAAGTCAACCCGAAATATTTCTCAGATCCAGATCCACACGCTTTACGAGGTTCATCGGAGGATCACTGTTCGCCGGAGGGATCGGGTCGGCACCAGACTTGCTGGGGCGGCGCGTACACCGAGGAGGTAGGAGGAGGCCGGTGCAAAGACGGCGGCGGTCGGGCGCGGAGAGGGGCGGCGAGGGGCGGCCCGGTGGCGGCGCGGCGACCGGATGCGGCGGCTCACCGGCGTC